>NC_057812.1:140015441-140041199 GCF_018294505.1 Triticum aestivum
TGGATTCGACACTGAATATTCCCTTCTTGACAGGACCCATTTATCAGCCATTTCATCATCAAAAAGAAAAAAATAATTATATGTCATTTCAAAGAAAAAGGTTTCGTGTTCGAAGGACGACACTTCCAATTGCAAAGTGTCCTGCCTCTTTAACTACTAGAAAGGGCAGCCCGTTTCTGGGAAGAGAAACAGAACATTTGATAGTAAGAATCAATTTTGTAAAATCGTGGTAGTTAGAATCATGTCCTTTTCAGATACTAATGATGTGAGCTAAGCAAAAGAGAAACCTACCAAATATGGCCAGGAATTACATCCCAGTAGAGGATCCACTTGGATTACATCGGAATGGTACTATGTACGTTGGTGGAAATTTCACCAGAAGTTTGTCCTAGCAAAGAGAGGATGGCTAGGGTACACTGCAACAATTGACCAGGAGTGACCATTTAATTGGTACTGTCTTAGTGAGAAATAAATCATACACTAAACATTTGTTGGACAAAATAAAGAACGCTCCCTCAAAATTTGAGTACAAGTTTGAGTAAACTATGAGTTATATGTATAAAAAATGTTATCATTAAAATTTATTAGAATAGGAATCCAACAATATTATTTTATGACAAGTATATTTTGTAAATCAAATATATGGTCAAAGTTTAACCAAAAAACTAGGAGGCCTAATAAACCCAAAATATGAATCCTTCACTAGCTAGCTCATTATATTATGGACCAACTTGGCCCAACAAGGAATCAAACTCGAACATATAAAACACTCTACGCAACCCGCCGTTCTAGCGCCATCTGCGTTTGGAAATCCCTCTTGTCCGTTCGATCTGTGTTGCTGGCGGTCGCCAGTGTACCTTCCATCGACCTGGCAAACATCTGAACGCTCGTTTCTTTGCACGCTGCATAATCAAGCTAGAGCGGCTGACGCGTGGGCCAGCATTGCGAGCGGGCCAGCTTCGCAATCACAGGGTGTGTGTGCGCCTCTGTCCGGGTGAAAGCAGGGGTGAATCGATCGTGGGTTGCTAGCGTCGACCGTGGGTTGGCAGGGTGTTTTCTTACCGATTTCCTTTGCACCCAGCGGTGGCGCCTCCGCTTCAGCCGTAGCAGGCCCATCTGTCAGTCCCCTGTGTGTGCGCCGCTTGTGGTCTTGGTTGCCTGGCGTGGGCAGCTCGCTTCGGCCCGCGGGGTAAAAGAGGTTCTTCGGTTTGTGCGGGCACCCACGAGGGGTTGCTTAGCTTCTGTCCGCTGCCAGAGAAATATCTCCTCTCTCCCTTCTTCATGTCGCCGCCGCCGCCTCCTTCTCCCCAGCGACCCCGCCTCCTCTCCTGCCTCATTATGTGCAACCTCAGTTGTATACACAAAATGTTCCGATGTATAGTTTAAGTGATTCTGTTTGATTTGATATTTTCTTAATCAATCTACTTAATCATGGAAGATTGCATATTATCTCCCTGTCAACATCGGCTCATAAGGCAAGGACTCAGGCGAGGGTTTCCCCTGCCTCCTGCCGGTGCTGGCACCAATCTATCTCGTCTTTCGTGGCCTTATGGCCATGGAGGCGCGATGGATCCCATTCCTTGTCGGTGGGAGGGCTCCGTTTTAGATGATTTTTTGCATTTTGATAGGGTTTGTGTCCTGCTCAGAAAGTTAAATTAGTAATGGCCCTCTGAAGATGGAATAAGGTTCTCTTCATCTAGCCCCCTTCCCGACGGTGCTCCTAGCTACGTCGGAGACCTTGTGGAGGTTTGTCTCGGAGGATTCGCGGGATTCGGTCGGCATTTATCTTTGGCGGATCCGCTTGGATTTGTTATTCGTTCGTATACATTAGTGTGTCTACAAGTTGGATCGTTCTAATATACACTTCTATTCATCGGCGGCGGTTGCTATTTTGTTGCGCTGGTCCTGTGGGGCTTTAGCATGATGACTTCCTGACTGTTTACTACAACAAGGTTTGCCGGCTTCACTAGAGGATGGGCGATGACAGCGACGCGCCTTTGGCTTGTTTCAGTGCTTGTAGTCATCGCTAGGTGGTCTACAGATTTGGATGTAATTTTTTACTTTTGGTGTTCTTTGTACTACCTTGACAGTTGATGAATACATCGATTTTTTTTTAAAACTACTTAATCATGAAAGACATATAAAACACACATTATCAGGTTTACTATTCCTTTTTATAATATTTACTCTTCGCGGTATCATCACAAACTGTAGTACTTCAGAAAATTTGAGACATAATATGACAAAAATAAAGGAAAAACAGAGTTACCACAGGTCCACAGCAAACTTCTCGTTTATTACAGTGTACATAGATGCGTTTAAAACAAGCAAAGGGAAAACTGAAATAATCTACGTAGCAAATATCAACTGTTTTTTAATTTAGTCATGAAGATTCTGATCATTTTTTTTACCGGCTAAAAAAATTAGATAGAAAAACATATACAATAAGTGTTCATCACCCAAATATTTACCCAAAGATGAGAACTTTGTACCAACCCAACAGGAATTGAACCCTAGGTTTTACGCCATGTGCTTCTCATAAAAGTATGTTTACTTCTTTTTTTTGATAATCCGTAGTATCTGTACTAACTCTGTATCTCTTAAAAAAATTGATTTTTACTTTTGATGTTTTTTGTGATACCTTGACAGTTGATGGAGAGATCGAAAGTTTTCCTGCAAAAAGAAAAAGAAGTGTATCCTGCGCTGAGATTTGATCGAAAATCTACGATCTCGCTGTCAATAATGCAATGCAGTCATACATGACAGGACAGCTGGAGAGGCCTCGTCCCCTACCGGCACATACTCCGTCCTCTCTCGTAAACATTTTTGTGTAGACGAGTCAGCAAATTGTCAGACATGCCGTCCTAGATGGTCGACATGCCGTCCTAGATGGCAAAAAACTACACCCGTCAGCTCGTGCCTACAGCGACACTAGACAAGATGCGCGCGCCAGCTTGTCCCGCCACCAACCCATTTGCCCCCCGCCACATCGGTGACACGCACGAGGACAATATAAAACGGAGCGGCCTCCCCGTCCACGGCAGCCGGTGACGCCGGTGGGGAACGCCGGGGGACACACGCTCGTCTCGAAAACCACATGACACCAAACGCTAGCTCCACCGCCGGTGACGTACGTGAGCGCAGCCAAGCCGATGGAGGCTTAAGCTAACCAAAGTGCATGACTAGAGATTAGCACTAAACTAGTAATCTAATCCAAGTGGCTGCGGCTTACGAGGTGTTGTTGCACGCATGGCGCCACGGTTAAAAAGTAAAAAAGGGTCCGGGAATTGAGAGGCGAGCATGTCCTGCTCCGTGTGGTATCATGGCATGGTCACGCACGTTTCGCGCCCCGATTGGCCTCCCGGTGCCGCCAGAGGAAACAATCAATGGTGTATCTTACATTTTCAGGTCTTCTTTGGTTCATTGGATAGAAATATCATAGGAATAGAAAAATCATAAGAAGTGAGATAACATGCATCTCAATTCCTATAGAGAAAAGCATGTCATTTGATGCATAGGATAAAAAATTTTCCATTGAGTCCAGGCTAATTTTTTTATCCTTTAAAATATGAAGGATTGATTCCTATCTTAAATAGGAATAGAAATGCATTCCTATAAACCAAAGGGCCTCATGGGATTTTTTCTTTGAAAAATCTTATCCTATGAAATCCTACAAGATTCCTACAAATCAAAGAAGGCCTCACTGTGTGTTGGCGTGTGTGTTAGAGAGAGATCAAACGCGCACGCGCAAAGTAAACCCGCCAACTTGCTCGAATCACCAGCTTTCTCGTATGCCCTCAATTAAGCATGCATATAAAATTAACAGTCTGCAAAGCGCCAAAGTACTCCTACGTAGCTAATTAACCAGGTCTAGGGTGCTAGACCATCGATGATTGGTTCATGACATGGTGCAATCTTTATTTTCTTTATTTTTTCCTTGCAATAGAGAGCATTAGCACTTTGAAGTTGATCAATGCCTGCTAGACTAATCGTACTAGTATAGTAGATTTCGTGGATTTGACGTTGCTCTCGAGTGTAGACCAATCAAAGTATCTTATGAAAGAACACGAGCGGGATGGGTGGTGTTACCCGATTTTGAGATAACTTTGGAAGATTTTAGAGCACCTGTAACCGAACCCCTTAAATCGGTCTCAAACGTTTGGACAGGCTGCACGGTCACTGACCAGTCATGATTTTTTAATCTAGATGGGTCACTCAAACACCCGGGCTGACGGGCACCTCCTCATATGCAGCCCAAATATGGGACGGATATGGAGGCTCCCGGACGCTCGAGCACGCCCACCACGTCGGACTGGCGAAGGGGTCCCAGCCAGAAACACCCTAAAACCCGACGGCCGACGCTCGTCTTCTCCGTCGGACCGGTGCGCCGCGTGGCGCAGCTCCGGCGGGCCGCGTAGTGCATTGCCCGGTTATTTAAGTCGACCGGTGGCACCGAAACCTTGTCATCCATTCGCATTTTCCTCCTTCTCTCTATCGCCGCCGCCACTTTTCACTCCACCTGTCCGCCTAGTAGCCATGCCCCACGCCGCCGGGTGAGGAGCGAGCCCTTTCTGACGCGGGAGCGCCGGCTCGAGCTCCTTGAGCAGATCTGAGCTAGACGCGAAGCCCGGATCGCAGTGGGGCTACTTCCGGATGTAGTGGATCCGGAGGAGGAGGATGTGGGAACGCTGGCGACGGGGATCTGGAAGCGGAGCAGCAGACCATCCTCGATTCTCTCCGATCGCAGTCGGCTGCGGAGGCAAGACGCTTTTACCTGCAGGAGATGGAGGCGCAAGAAGCCGCGGAGGAGGCGAAGATGTTCTCCTACATGGATGAGGTCGAGCAGGAAGAGGATGAGCCGGAGCCCTCTTACCCGCCCGTCCAGCCGGCACCCAACACCATCGTCATGGACATCTCCGACGACGAAGAATTGCTAGGGTAGTATGTAGGATTATTTTTGCATGTTTTGTATGAATTTAAGGGATGAAATATGAGAGAGGTGGATGAAAAGTGACTAATTTGAGGTGTGGATGGTCAGTGCCGCGGTGCCAGTGAGTTCGATGGCACAGGTAGGACTAGGACAGGCCGCTGCACGTACAGAAGCAGCCGAAAGATGTACCACTGAAATAGGTTGGCTTGGCAGGCATAGTAATACCCAGTACTGTTAGGTGTGTTTGGTTGCAAGGGTGGTCATGAATGGGTTGGGATCGTTCAGAAAATAGACATGTTTGGTTATAAAGCACATGAATGGTTCAAGTCAAAAAATGAGAATATGCCTTGAAGATGCTGAACCGTTCCACCCAACCAAATCGGTCGAATCAAATGGCTACCCTTTGCATGCATGACTATGTGAGCATGACTAATGGTTCTGTCCTGAATAATTAGCTCATCTCTTATATTCAGCCAAACGCATGAATTAAATGGTTCAATCCCAAATAAATTGGACGGTCCCAACTCATTCATATGACACCTTCAACCAAACGCTGTACCGACCAAACCGGCGTCTGGTGTACATCGACCGAGGAGAGTAGCATCATGGCTATTCTGCATCGTCCATTCACTGGTTTCCTGCGAGATGTACATGTCACGACGCGCAGGCGTCAGTGCGCGGCAGTACCATCGCATTTACGCTGCGGCCATCGGTGAGCGACTCTCCTTTCCTCTTTTCGTCGTCTCGTGGAATGGTGTGGCTCACAGCATCTCCAACCGATGGCCTCTCAGGAGGGGCTAAAAATCGCCCTCTGGGGGCGCACCGGCGCTAAACCACGCACTGGGGGCGAGATGCCCCCAGTCGCGGCGCCCATGTTTTTTTCAAAAAGTCAAATACATCGCAAAAATGGCTCAAATTTATCGCAAACATCGGCGAGTTCGTTCAAATTTAAACATATTTTACAAAAAAAACTAGCACGGGCTGCCCCCGCCGTCTCCATCGCCGTCTACCTCGCCGCTCGCCGCCCGCCGCCCGCCTTTGCAGTTTTACATGCCGAGGAGGCGGTAGAACCGCGTGTAGTCGCCGCCGCCGCCGCCGCCGTCGTCGTCTCCGCCGCCCCTGCTGCATCCCTCCCCCGGTTGTCGCGGCGGGTTGGACGGTCCGGGGGCGTCGTCGTCGTTGTTGCTATCAAGGACGACGATGCCGTGCTCGTCCTCGCGCCCACGCTTGCGGGCGGCGATCTCCTCCAGGGCCCGGGTCTGCCGGGTCATCTTCGTCCGGAGGTAGTCATCCCACGCCCACCGCAGGGCGTCCTCGCCGGAGAAGCCGCGCCGGGCTATCTCCTCGTACTCCGCGGGGAGGCCGGGCTCCGGCTTGGGCTCGACGAGGACGAAGCGGCTGGTGGGGGGGCGGAGTCGTCGATGCGGACGCCGGAGCTGCGGGTGCGCGCGCTGACAGGCGTATCCTGGGCTCCGGCTTGACGGGGCGGAGGCAGGGAGAGCCCGATGAGCGGCCGGACGAGGAGGAGGACGCCTCGGGCCGCTCCATGCGCCTCGGCGTCCAGGAGCTTCCACGGTGGCGTGAGAAGAACGGGGGAGCGGGGTACTCGAGGCGCCGCGTGTTGCCGCCCTCGATGTACTCGAGGACGGCCTCCAACCTGTGGCCGGTGACGCCCCACCACCGGCGCCGGCCATCGGAGTTGAGCCTGCCGGAGGGCACGACGCCGTTGGTGGCCTCGAGCTGCTCGGCGTGACGGCGTCGGAAGTAGGGCTCGCAGAGCGGGCCGTCGGGGACGTACCGTGGCCCCTCCCTCGCCACCCGCAGCAGGGACACGCGGATACGTGCGATCTCCGCGCGCCGCGCCGCCCCGGTGGGTGGTGGTGGCACCGGCACACCGCCGACGCTGATCCTCCAAGCCTCGGGCACCTGCATGTCCGGCAGGACCGGGTACTCGGCCTCGAAAAGGAGGCGAGCCTCGTCCTCGTGAAGATGGCGGCGCCCGAAGCCATTCGCCGCCGCGCCGTCGCCTGGAAAGCGCTCGGCCATTCTTCTGGACTGGAGACGGTGAGAGGAGGAAGGGGGGAGAAATGAGCGCGTCAGCGGTGGAGTGTCTGTGCGTGCCTCCGGCGCGCTGGTGGTCGGCTTATATAGGAGGAGGCGCCGCGTGGTAGGCTTGGCCGGCGCGTTTCGCGTGTCTTGATGGCGTGGCGGCCGAGGGGACGCGCGTCGCCCGGCCTTCACTGCGCCGCCCGTGAGGCATCAATAGAGGCTGACCGGCACGGCAGCGCGCGCAGCACGCAGCGCGCAGCTTTGGCATTGATTCGCAGCGGGAAACGAGGCGATGAGGACGACGAAGCGGCGAGAAGAGAGTCGAGTCGCTGACGCGGCTGGCCCGCGGCTCTTCGCGCCAAAAAAGATTCGCCCGGCGCCCCCGAGCGACCCCCAGCGTGCCGGTTTCGGGTTGGCTCCGCCAGCGCCAATTTCGGCCCAAGCCGGCGAAAACTGAGCCCTTGGGGGCGCGACTGGGCTGATTTTTTGGCACTGGCGGCCGAAAAATCGCATGGGGGGCCTTTTTGAAGACAATGATTTGTTGGACCAGTTCCAGTTGCTGTGACAACTGTACGTCTGGTTAGGGTGGCTAGGTATTTAAACCTCAGGACACACAGTCCCGGACACCCAGTCCTGAACACGCAGCTCAGGACATCCAGTCCTCACCGTATTCCCCTTGAGCTAAGGTCACACAGACCTCGCCCAATCACTCTGGTAAGTCTTCAAGGTAGACTCCCAAACCTTCAAAGACTCCATTCATCGGCAATCCACAATGTCTCTTGGATGCTCAGAACGCGACGCCTAACCGGCTGGAGGATGCACAGTCCTCAAGTGTAATAAGTCTTCAGATCACACAGACAAGAAGACTTAAGTGATGCCTAATTCTCTTTGGCTCTGGGTGGTTAGGGCTTTATCCTCGCAAGGAATTCTCTCTCAAAGGCTTCGAGGTGGGTTGCTCTCAAACGACAAAAGCTGTACTCTGAATCTGAGCAGCCAACCGTTTATGGTTGTAGGGGGTGGGCTATTTATAGCCACTTGGCAACCCGACCTGATTTGTCCGAAATGACCCTGGGTCACTAAGGAACTGACACGTGTTCCAACGGTCAGATTTCGAACTCACACGACAACTTTACTTGGGCTTCAAGCAAAGCTGACTTGCCCGACTCTGGACAAGATTCGCTCTCAAAGTCTTCACTCGAAGACATAGGTTTTGTTTAAGCATCACTTCAGTCATTCTGACTGGTTCTCTTGGACCCCACTTAACAGTACGGTGGTTCCTATGACTCAACACAAAAGAGAGAGAACTACGAAAGATCTAAGTCTTCGAGCTCCATAGGCTTCATGTGGTGTCTTCTCCTGTCATAGTCTTCAATGTGAATATCTTCATATACCACCTTTGAATTCAATGTCTTCATAGATTTTTAGGGGTCATCTCTGGTAGGAAAACCGAATCAATGAGGGACTTCTACCTGTGTTATCCTGCAATTCTCACAAACACATTAGTCCCTCAACTAGGTTTGTCGTCAACACTCCAAAACCAACTAGGGGTGGCACTAGATGCACTTACAATCTCCCTTTTTTTGGTGATTGATGACAAACTAGTTGAAGTTTTCAACGGGGAATATAATCTGTGAAATTGTAAAGGATAAGGAATTGTCTTCATAAGTTGCAAGGGCTCCCCCTGAAGATGTGCATATAAGTAATTTGCTTTTGGAATGCAAATGCACATGGCAGGTTGTACTTGTGGAGATCCACTTCAACTTATGATGACAATCCACTATGCATGTGAAAGTATATGAAGATAATGACATGCATAATGGAAAATGGACGTCTGCAGAATGATCTAAGTGCGGAATTTATCGTCGCACATGCGGAATTTATCATCGCAACACAAGGTGGCAAATAAGTAGCAGACGACCATCGAGTTTAAGTGTTACAACTCAAAGAACCAAATGTAGCAAAACGAGAGTTGTAAGCACAAAGCAAAATATAAAGCACCCGCCCATATGGACCCGCTTGAAGACTATCAACCTCATATTCTTCTCCCCCTTTTGTCAGTAAGGACCAAAAAGGTTTGAAGACATAGAGCATCTACTCGTTCCCATGAGGAGTAGGTGAAGCAGCAGGGTCGTTGGTTGTGTTTGGCGGTGCTGAAGAGCTTGGAGCAGAGTCGAAGCGTGCTGAAGGAGGTGGCAGTGAAGTAGCATCATCTTCATCCTCGATTACTCTGGCATTCACAGTAGCAGCAGAGGACGAGAACTCAGAGTCTTCAAGGGATGGAGTTCGTCGCAGCACTGCCCTTCGAGGAGGTGTGGAGTCAAACTTGAATCGCTCAGTGAAGCCATCCTCTTGAAGATCATCTTCAGAACACATCAGTGTTAGCCCTTTCCATGTGCGGCGAGAGGTTTCATGTGTAACAAAAGCATTCTTGGTGGCAAAATTGCGAATGCGATTAACATCCACCAAAAGGCTTTGCATCTGACGCTTCAGCCAGTCATGATGCCTATCCTGTTTCTGATGAAGAGCCACAAGAAGCTCTCGGTCGTTGAGAACACGAGTGCACTTCTTGGATCGTGGAGCAGTTGTACTGTCAGTGGCTTCAGTGAGTGCAGGATGCAATGCACGTGTAGTGCCAGCCAAAGGATACACACGAGTTACGGCTTCAACGCCTTCAACGTTCTGAGTGAAACTTTGATGCTCTGCATTCTGAAGACTGAGAGGTTCCTTGGCAGGCTCAGGATAGATGGCTTCAATAGACATATCCACATCAGGCAAAAAGATCCGATGATTGCGGGCCGAGGGCTGATATGAGATAGCGGAGTGAAGTTTGATCAGCCGCATCACCCAAGGGGCGTAGAACTTCAAACCAAACAGATCAGAGCTAGATGTAGCAAGTTGGCGAATGAAGAAATCATGTGTATTGAAGCATTTTCCATGAAGAATGTAGAAGGCCAAAGTCTTCATTGCACCTTCCAGCTTGGCATGGGGAGAATGTCCTTTGATTGGCCAGAGAGTTCGCCTTATGATGTGATAAATGGTTCTTGGCAGATACTCAAGGTCTTCAACGAAGAACTCTATGGGATAAGCAGCATCTTGGGGCAATGGCTTCATCATACTGAGCATCTGACTCATATTAGGTTCAGTCTTCTGAAAGATGCTCTCAATAGCTTCACTGTGAAGCTGACAACCATGCTCGTAGAGGTCGCCAGGAGTGGGCAAACCAGTGAGCTCAATGATGTCAAAGGCTTTGGCTTCGTGATGAACGTTTCCTGTCATCCACTCCAGGACCCAAGTCTTCGGATCTTTGCTATACCCGCAGATGTGAAGTGTGGCATAGAATTGGAGCAGCAACTCTTCATTCCAATGCTCTTGGTCAATGACGAAAGGCAGTAGTCCAACCTCTTTGAAGCAATCCAGAGCTTCTTCCAGATAGGGCAGACCAGCTATTGCTTCAATGTCAAGGCGCTTGTGTGGGAAGATGCGACCTTGGTTGTAAAGAATGCATGAGTAATAGCTTCGCTGCGGATAACTCCAGAACTGATCAGATGATATTCTTTCCCTGGAGTAGGGGTTCCTGGAGCTGTTGAAGAATGTGTTGTCTGCTCTGAAGCCATTGATATTGAAGGAGCCAGGTGCTGATGCAGGACCTAGGAACCTTGGCAATCTTGGGATTGACTTCTGTACCTGAGGCTTGTGCTCAACATGATAGTCGAATTGGGGACCGGCAGCAGACGCAGGAACAGAAGCAGCGGGATCAGTGGCTTTGCTGACTTCTGGTGCTTTTGTTGGTGAGGGCTCCACATTTGCTTCAGCCATGACAGTGTCAGTGGCTTCAGTGGTGTTGGTGGTGGCAGCCGCAAGATTTTTAACCTCCACTTGATGAGCTGGAGGGTCGCTTACGATCACGTTCTCCTCGAAAACTGCTTCTTGGTGGGATAGGGGAGTAGCAGCTTGTGGTACTTCTTCTTCATCGGCTGATGCAGCCGGAATGTCTTCAGCAGTTTTAGCTTTAGACGCAGAGACTTGAGGCCTTGGACCTTTGCGAAGCCTGCGCAACGCGGGCGACGCTTGTGGAGTTTGTGTTGGCTGGGCCTCAGAGTCTTCTTCCTCTTGTGGGAGATCCGCCCACGAAGCATCCTGTGCTATTGGTGTCAGTGGACGACCAATGCTGATGAGTTCACTGTGCGTGAGCACATGCGATGATACCTGTTGGTGCTCTAGCTGAGAAAGGGATGCATCATCTTCAACATGGTCATGGTGACCAATGTCCTCAGCAGCGAGGGGATCAGCTGCTGGAAAGTCTTCAGCTTCATGAGCCTCTGTGAAAGCAGGCTCATGGACAGTCAGTTGACGTCTTGTGGATCAACGTCGGGGTGAACCATGGAAATGGGTTCAACAATCAAGGGCTCTGTGGGAGCAGCCCGTTCTTTCTTGGTCATTCTTTTCTTCTTGGCGGGGGCAGTAGCAGAGGCTTCAGAATGTTTTCTCTTCCTTGCTTCAGCCTCAGCAGTCCTGGTCTTCTTCAGTTCTGAAGCAGTTGACCTGACCTTTGACTTCGGGCCAGTCATGCTAGTTGGGAAGACAAGGGGATCTGCCTCCTGCCTTGGTGCTTCAGGTTCAGCCATAGCGGGATTCTTCTACTTCTTGGCAGCCATCCTGGGGTCGATGCCAGGACGCCCAAGGGCCTTGCGCTTCTCAGCCTCATTGTAGGCTTGCACACACCTATCAGCCAGGACCTTCATGCGCTCACGAGAACCCTAAGCTTCTGCATGTTTCTTTAGAAAGGCTTCCTTGAGCTCGTGCAACATAATCTTAAAATTCTTCACGTCTTGCACGCTGAGCTTGGCCATATGCTTCTTGAACTGAGATTTCTCAAAGTCAATCTTCTGATTCAGTTCGACAATGCGCTGGGCGATAGCTAACTCTGAAGCAATGGCGCCATGGAAGGCGACACTGAGGCCAATGGGTAGTTGGAGATCATCGAAGCTGATGTTTGGCGTGCCAAACCATTCATCAATGAAGTTGTGAATGACTGTTACATCAAAGAAAGGCAGATCATTGAAGATTTCTGCTTCTTCTTTGCTCTTGATGAGTTGCTCAAGAGCATCATCTGCAAGATCTTCATCACTTGACAGATCAATGGCATCATTGCGCAGAATGGCAGTAGCTGTTAGCTCTTGGCCGGTGTGTGGCAGAGGCATATTGACCTTCTGGGGCTTGGAGATGCGTGATAAATCTTCGGACTGCACACTGTCTTCAGGAGGTGCAGTTGCCAGTGGCTTCGCCCGTGAGATTTTTGGTGAAGGGGCAGGCTTTGGAGCTTTAGGCTTCTTCAACTTCTTTGGCTTCGGCGCTGCAGGCGCTTCATCTGATTCAGCGTCAGATGCAGGCTCATTCCCTGCAGTCCCTTGAACCAAGATATGGGTGATGAGGCCTTCAAGGTTGTAGAAAGGACCGACAACATTAGATTCTGCATCTCGTGTGCCATCAGCCCTTAGAGCTGAGGGACCAGGGTTGAAGTCTAGTCCCAATGTCTTCTTATTTTGCTTCGCTGAGTTCTGGGCAAACTGGAAGTTGCGCTTGAATAGAATGTCGTCACGACACCATAGTAGTGACGATGGGTGTGCATCAGCAGGCTGTGGCCCACGGACCATGCAGGGATAGAAGCCTTGTTCAATGGCTTCATCTCTGGACCTGGGTTGAAGATTTTTGTATAGGATGTCTCCCCACGGTCTCTTGATGGCATTTTTCTCAGCATATTCCTGGGTTACAAATCGGTATTTGAACCATTGTTCTGCCCAATATCTTCGAATCCATTGGATTCGGGTCTTGCGCTGATTGTAATCCTCTTCAGGATCTGTCTTGTACAGTTCTGAGAGGTCATCTGGCAGATCTCTAGATGTTTCTCCACGATGCTTTCTGCCACCCTTCCTTGCTGATTTCTCTGAAGCCATGAACTTTAAACTGAAAGGCTTCAACACGTTCAAAGGCTTCAAAGATTTTTGCTTGCTGGACAAACAGGAACTTGCTTCGGGAGAATTTATATGATGCTGTAAGAATTCTGCAAATGAATGCAGACTATGAGAACCAAGGGATTCTCCCACGGACATGTACCTGTGACAACATTAAGGTGCGAGGGGAGGGGAAGAGGTCATATGCATTCTTAGAAGATTTTGAATATAAATCAGTTTAGAAGACATTGACCTCATCGTGCGAAGACATTCACTCATAGATAAGGAGTTGGTTCCAGATTTGTACGAATCTAGAGATCAGTACAAGTGAGGAATCTAACTACTTTGTGAAGCATAAGTGAATATACTAGGCATGTTATGAGATGCAGTATGAGAGAGATCTAACTTGTGTGAATAGAAACTGCTTGTGGTAGAAAGTGACAACGCCATAGGATCAACGGTGCCGTAAAAAGGAAGTTTTATTTACCACACTAAGAACTGCTAGACGGAGTGGAAGATGAGGCCGAGCAGTTCGATCTTTCGTGCCCTAACTTGGCGACGGAGGACGCCTACGGCGACGGCGGAGAGGACGATGTCCGCGATCGGCGTGAAGACGGCGTCGGAGAGGTTGCGGCAGCGAAGCGCTTCGTCGCCGGCGTTGTCGAGGGCTAGCGGTGGCGCTAGGGTTCGTGCGAGAGTGGAAGAAGAGATAATGACCGCCATGAAGTGTGTATTTATAGGTACAGGGGCGGCACTGCGTTATTACACAGGTGCCCCTGGCGATTCGCATCTGAGGAACACGTGGCCATCATGCAAAATTTTGGGGTTTGTTCCACGTCCCACGCACGCCTGGATTGTCGAATGGTCGTTCCTACTTCTCCGGGTTTCATGTGGAGGAATGAGCATTTAAAGTGGACTTAAGGTTTGTCTTTGTATCTTCTGCTGACAAGGACGCAGAGAAGACATTCGACAGTTTCAATAGAATGCATATGATTTGGAGAGATAGAGTTTGAGATAGATAGCATAGAGAGGTTAGGGTCCGATCACATTCACTTAGTTCAAAAGATTCAATAAGAAGACATAGCTATAAGTGAATGCTATAGAGGACAGAACACTAGTATATATATATAATCAACATAGTGAAGATAATCATGAAGACATGTTGAGATTGAAGCCAAACCAAATGTGAAGACATAGCAAGGTAACGCCATGAGTTAAACACTTCAAAATAGAACATTTGATGGTGGCGTTACCCACCGTATAGGAAGTATTAGACCCAGACACGGCGCACAATTATCGTGGCGCTCCGAAGTCAAATTCCACATTAATGTATTCACACTTAGAATGTATGTCTTCATTGATTGAAGATATACTTTACTTCGTGTGTTGCACATCTAAGTCATCAATATGCATAAGGGTTAGGATGTGTGCCTGATCACAGGACATTTGAGGATTCTAGGATATTTAGCTCACACCGTAACTTGCAAAATCTCTTCTCATCCAAGGGCTTGGTGAAGATATTTGCCAATTGCTCTTCAGTGTTGACGTGTATGATATCAATATCTTTCTTCACAACATGATCTCTGAGAAAGTGATGATGAATTTCAATGTGCTTTGTCTTCGAGTGCTGAACTGGGTTGTTGGCAATCTTGATGGCACTTTCGTTGTCGCAGTAGAGTGGCACTTGCTTCAGATGAATGCCATAGTCCTTGAGCGTTTGCTTCATCCACAGAAGCTGAGCGCAGCAAGATCCAGCAGCAATGTATTCAGATTTAGCAGTGGAGAGAGATACACAGTTCTGCTTCTTTGAAGACCAACATACAAGTGATCGTCCCAGAAAGTGACATGTGCCTGATGTAGACTTGCGATCAACTTTGTCACCAGCATAATCAGCATCCGAGAATCCAACCAGATCAAACTCTGAGCCCTTTGGATACCATAATCCTAGAGTTGGGGTGTGAGCCAAATATCGAAGAATTCGCTTCACAGCTAAGTGATGCGACTCCTTTGGTGCCGCTTGGAATCGAGCACACATGCAAACACTAAGCATAATATCTGGCCTAGATGCACATAGATAAAGTAAAGAACCAATCATGGAGCGGTATACCTTTTGATCGAACTCTTTACCATTGTCGTCAGGACCCAGATGATGCTTGGCTGGCATTGGCATCGTGAAGCCTTTGCAGTCTTGCATACCGAACTTCTTCAGGCAATCTTTGAGATACTTCTCTTGAGATATGAAGATGCCGTTGCGTTGCTGTCGTATTTGAAGACCGAGAAAGAACTTCAACTCTCCCATCATAGACATTTGATATTGCTCTTGCATCATATATCCAAACTCTTCACTGTACTTCTGATTGGTGCAGCCGAAGATAATGTCATCCACATATATTTGGCACACAAACAGTTCACCATCATATGTCTTCATGAAGAGAGTGGGGTCGAGAGAACCAGGTATGAAGCCTTTGCTCTTCAGGAAGTATTTGAGTGTGTCATACCAGGCCCGAGGGGCTTGTTTGGGACCATACAGTGCCTTGTTGAGCTTGTATACCATGTCAGGATGTTTTGGATCTTCAAAGCCAGGAGGTTGTGCAACATACACTTCTTCTTCAATCTTGCCATTGAGGATGGCGCTCTTCACATCCATTTGATAAAGAAGTATGTTGTGATGATTTGCATAGGCCAGCAGTATGCGTATGGCTTCAAGTCTAGCCACAGGAGCAAATGTTTCATCGAAGTCAATGCCTTCCACTTGAGTATATCCTTGAGCAACGAGACGAGCTTTGTTTCTGACAACTTGATCATGCTCATCTTGCTTGTTGCGGTATATCCATTTGGTGCCTATTATGTTGTGCTTCCAAGGATCGGGACGCTTGACCAGTTCCCATACATTATTCAGCTCAAACTGTTGAAGCTCGTCTTGCATAACTTGAATCCATTCAGGTTCCATGAAGGTTTTTTCAACTTTCTTGGGTTCTGTTATTGAGACGAATGCGAAGTGCCCACAGAAATTTGCTAGCTGAGTTGCCCTTGAACGAGTGAGTGGACCGGGTGCATTGATGCTATCAATTATTCTTTCAATCTGCACTTCATTGGCAACGCGAGGATGTACAGGGCGAAGATTTTGCTCTTACTGATCATTGTCATTGTTAGAAGGAATGTCTTCAGGCTGAGCATTGTCTTCATGTTGATCAGGTGCTGAGATGATAAGTTTTTCTTATGGATGAGCTTCATAAGGTATAATTTCTCCAGTTCCCATTAGCTTGATTGATTCACTAGATGGAACTTCATCTAGCACATTTGGCAGTTGCTCTCTTTGTGAACCGTTGGTCTCATCGAACCGCACATCTACTGTTTCAACCACTTTGTAATGAAAGAGATTGAAGACTCTGTAGGAGTGCAAATTCTTTCCATATCCAAGCATAAAACCCTCATGTGCTTTTGGTGCAAACTTTGAGGTGTGATGTGGGTCCTTGATCCAGCACCTGGCGCCAAATACTCTGAAGTAACTGACATTTGGCTTCTTGCCAGTAAGGAGCTCATAAGATGTCTTGTTCAGAAGCTTGTGAAGATAAACACGATTGATTGTATGGCATGCAGTATCAATGGCTTCAGGCCATAATTTTCTTGGAGTCTTGTATTCATCTAGCATTGTTCTGGCCATCTCAATGAGTGTTCTGTTCTTGCGTTCGACGACCCCATTCTGCTGTGGCGTGTACGGGGCTGAGAATTCATGTGTGATGCCCAAGGTATCAAGATATGTATCAAGGCCACTGTTCTTGAATTCAGTGCCATTGTCACTTCTGATATGCTTTATCTTGGCGCCATAGTTGTTCATTGCTCGATTGGCGAAGCGTCTGAAGACATCCTGCACTTCAGCTTGTAATGGATTATGTGCACCCAAGTATATCTAGAATAATCATCAACAATGACAAAGCCATAGAGACAAGCAGTAGTAGTAAGAGTTGAGTAATGAGTGGGACCGAAAAGATCCATGTGAGGCAGTTCGAAGGGTCGAGTAGTGGTCATGATTGTCTTCGAGGGATGTTTGGCCCTCGTCATCTTTCCTGCCTCACAGGCACCGCATAAGTGATCTTTCTTGAACTTGACGCCCTCGATGCCTATGACATGCTTCTTCTTTGCCAGGGTGTGGAGGTTCCTCATGCCAGCATGCCCAAGCCTCCGATGCCAGAGCCAGCATTCTGAAGCTTTTGCTAGAAGACATACGACAAGCTGTGGTCCTGCTGAGAAATCTACCACGTACAAATCATCTTTTCGATACCCTTCAAATACTAGAGACTTGTCAGATTCCATTAGAACAAGGCAACGATATTTTCCAAATATTACGATCATGTTTAAATCGCAAAGCATTGAGACAGACATTAAGTTGAAGCCAAGGGATTCAACAAGCATGACTTTATCCATGTGTTGATCCCTTGAGATTGCAACTCTACCTAGACCCAGTACCTTACTTTTACCAGTGTCAGCAAATGTGATGTGGCTCTTGTCGGATGGACATAAGGTTGAGTCCATAAGAAGGCTTCTTTTGCCAGTCATGTGATTTGTACACCCACTATCAATAATCCATTCTGAAGACGCTGGTGTCGTACCCTATAGTGCAGTTAGGGGGATAGGCTTCACGAAGAGCATTGTGAAGCAAAAACATTTGACGAACTAGTGGGTTATGAAAGCTTAGATCTAGATTAGGACTAATAGGGAGAGTAGCAAGCGATTCAGGAATGAAGTACATAGTAAGACCATTCGGGCATTTGATATTGCGCCCTACAAGATGTTTAAGGTCCCCAGCAATAGCGTCAAACGATTTTGGTTTTCTGCTGGAGACCTTTCCCTGCAAAAGAGAGTTAAGCTTTCTTAGCCACCCACATCTTCAAGGGTGGCTTAGAAGCAATAAGTCTAAGTGCAACATCTGAGAACTTTGGCTTTGGAGCCCTAGCAAACAGTCTTGCAGGCAGACAATAGTACTCATAAGAATAATCAGAATAGTTCTTGGTCTTATGAACATGGCAGTTTGATGAACCGCTCTCATATTCATATGCCTGAGTATGGTTTCCCTGCAAAACATTTGCGTTAGTGCGACTCAGGTGAGTCCTCTGTCTGTATGAAGCCTTTGGACCGTATGAAGCCTTTGGTCTGAGGTTTGTCTTCTTCACGTGAGGTGTCATGATGACATTCACAGGAAGATTCTCCAGACACCTTTTCAGAACCCAGATCTTCTTCATAGGCGGTCCATTCCTGCAGTTAGTACCAATGTACCTGGCAAACACTTCACCATTCTGATTCTTAAACAGTTTATAGTTTGCATCAAAGGATTCATCAATGACAATGGGGTTAGCACAAGTGAACCCAGATAGAGTGAATGGATCTGCTGAAAATTCCTTTGCAGCAACCCATGTGGTTTTGGGGTACTGCTCAGGTTTCCAGTAAGATCCATCAGCATTCATTTTCCTTACGAACCCAACACCCTCTTTCCTCGGGTTTCGGTTCAAAATCTGCTTTTTGAGGACATCACATAGTGTCTGATGCCCTTTAAGACTTTTGTACATCCCTGTTTCAAGCAATGTCTTCAACCTAGCATTCTCATCAGCAATAGCAGTGGAATCCTCGGCAGAGGGGTTAGTTCCCACATCAACAGTTGAAGATATTGCAACAGTAGCAGCAGTAGAACATTCAGCAACAGTAGTAGCATTATCACGCTCAATGCATTTAAGACATGGTGGTTCAAATCCTTCCTGAGCGGAGCTGATCTGTTCGGCGCGAAGTGACTCGTTTTCCTTTTGAAGATCTTCATGAGCCGCTCTCAATTTCTCAAGATCTTGCTTCCTTTGAAGATAATCATAGGAAAGCTTTTCATGAGTTGTTGAGAGAGTTTCATGACGACTTTCAAGTTCCTCATACTTAACGTGAAGATTTTTTATGCCTTCAATTAAGGATTCAGATCGAGTCATTTCAGCACCTAACAGATCATCGCTTCTGTCTAACAGTTTTTGAATATGTTCCATAGCTTTCTGTTGTTCAGTTGCAATTTTAGCAAGTGTTTTGTAGCTGGGTTTTGAACCACAATCAGAGTCATCGTCACTAGATGTTTGATAGTGAGTAGTGCGTGTGTTTACCTTGGCACCGTGTGCCATGAAGCAGTAGATAGAAGCGGAGTAGTCCTTGTCATTTGCATCGGTGTCGGTGATGAAGTCATTGTCTTCAGTGTTGAAGATGGACTTGGCAACGTATGTTGTAGCCAGACTTGCGACGCCTGAATCGGACTCCTCCTCAGACTCCACCTCCGCCTCCTCAGAAGCGGACTCCTCCTCTGAATCCATTTCCTTGCCAACAAACGCACGTGCGTTGCCAGATGAGCTCTTCTTGTGTGATGAAGACTTTGAGGAAGACTTGGAAGAAGACTTTGAGTACTTCTTCTTCTTCTTGTCGTCAGAGTCATATTCCTTGCTCTTCTTCTTCTTTTTATTCTCATTGTCCCACTGTGGACACTCAGAGATGAAGTGGCCAGGTTTCTTGCACTTGTGACATGTTTTCTTCTTGTAGTCGTGAGCAGAAGCTTCATCATTCCTTGAGCTTGATCGGGAAGACTTTCTGAAACCTTTCTTCTTGGTGAATTTTTGAAACTTCTTCACAAGCATAGCAAGTTCCCTTCCAATGTCTTCAGGATCATCCGAACTGCTGTCGGATTCTTCTTCAGATGAGGAGACAGCTTTTGCCTTCAAGGCACGAGTTCGCCCATAGTTTGGACCGTAGATATCTCTTTGCTCAGAAAGCTGAAACTCATGTGTGTTGAGCCTCTCAAGTATGTCAGACGGATCGAGTGTCTTGAAATCAGGATGTTCTTGAATCATCAGGGCTAGGGTGTCAAACGAACTATCAAGTGATCTCAGTAGTGTCTTGACGACTTCATGTTTGGTGATCTCAGTAGCGCCGAGGGTTTGAAGCTCATTTGTGATGTCAGTGAGTCGGTCAAATGTGAGCTGGACATTCTCATTGTCATTTCGCTTGAAGCGGTTGAAGAGGTTGCGAAGGACACTGATTCTCTGATCTCTCTGGGTTGAGACACCTTCATTGACCTTGGAGAGCCAGTCCCAGACCAGCATAGATGTTTCCAAAGCACTCACACGGCCATACTGTCCTTTGGTCAGATGACCACATATGCTATTCTTGGCAGTAGAGTCCAGTTGAACGAACTTCTTGACATCAGCAGTAGTGACACCTTCTCCAGCCTTGGGAACGCCGTTCTTGACGACATACCATAGGTCGACGGCAATGGCTTCAAGATGCATGCACATCTTATTCTTCCAGTAGGGATATTCAGTTCCATCGAAGACGGGGCACGCAGCGGAGACTTTAATTATCCCTGCAGTTGACATAGCTAAAACTCCAGGTGGTTAAACCGAATCACACAGAACAAGGGAGCACCTTGCTCTGATACCAATTGAAAGTGCGTTACGACTAGAGGGGGGTGAATAGGCGATTTTTATGAAAGTCTTCAAAACGTGGAAGTTATGAAGACAAACGATAGAAATAAACCTATTACCCTGCAGCGGAAGGTAGACTACACTAGGCAAGCCATAGTCAAGTATTCAATAGAGTGAAAGCACAGTGACTAATAGCAGCAATGTAGTAAGGATCAGGTAGGAAGATATTGTGAAGCCACACAGAACACACAGTCACTCAGTGAAGACAAAAGATAGTGCGAACATACAATGACTTCACAAGGAGTAACAGTAAGTAAAGGGAAGGGAAGATGAAACCAGTGACTCGCTGAAGACAATGATTTGTTGGACCAGTTCCAGTTGCTGTGACAACTGTACGTCTGGTTAGGGCGGCTAGGTATTTAAACCTTAGGACACACAGTCCCGGACACCCAGTCCTGAACACGCAGCTCAGGACACCCAGTCCTCACCGTATTCCCCTTGAGCTAAGGTCACACAGACCTCGCCCAATCACTCTGGTAAGTCTTCAAGGTAGACTCCCAAACCTTCACAGACTCCATTCACCGGCAATCCACAATGTCTCTTGGATGCTCAGAACGCGACGCCTAACCGGCTGGAGGATGCACAATCCTCAAGTGTAATAAGTCTTTAGATCACACAGACAAGAAGACTTAAGTGATGCCTAATTCTCTTTGGCTCTGGGTGGTTAGGGCTTTATCCTCTCAAGGAATTCTCTCTCAAAGGCTTCGAGGTGGGTTGCTCTCAAACGACAAAAGCCGTACTCTGAATCTGAGCAGCCAACCGTTTATGGTTGTAGGGGGTGGGCTATTTATAGCCACTTGGCAACCCGACCTGATTTGTCCGAAATGACCCTGGGTCACTAAGGAACTGACACGTGTTCCAACGATCAGATTTCAAAGTCACACGGCAACTTTACTTGGGCTTCAAGCAAAGCTGACTTGCCCGACTCTGGACAAGATTCGCTCTCAAAGTCTTCACTCGAAGACATAGGTTTTGTTTAAGCATCACTTCAGTCATTCTGACTGGTTCTCTTGGACCCCACTTAACAGTACGGTGGTTCCTATGACTCAACACAGAAGAAAGAGAACTACGAAAGATCTAAGTCTTCGAGCTCCATAGGCTTCATGTGGTGTCTTCTCTTGTCATAGTCTTCAATGTGAATATCTTCATATACCACCTTTGACTTCAATGTCTTCATACATTTTTAGGGGTCATCTCTGGTAGGAAAACCGAATCAATGAGGGACTTCTACCTGTGTTATCCTGCAATTCTCACAAACACATTAGTCCCTCAACTAGGTTTGTCGTCAATACTCCAAAACCAACTAGGGGTGGCACTAGATGCACTTACAACGTGTAAAACACGAATATGGCCAAGGGCCACCTGTTCCCGAACAAAATGAATATCCAACTCAATATGCTTGGTCCGTCGATGATGCACCGGGTTAGTGGAGAGGTAGACCGCCGAAACGTTGTCGCGGTAGACCACCGTGGCACGATCAACAGGGCAAGAGAGCTCTTGAAGCAGCTGGCGAAGCCACGAACACTCGACGACGGTGTTGGCCATCGCACGATACTCAGTCTTAGCACTGGAACGAGAGACCGTAGGCTGCCGCTTGGATGACCATGAGATAAGTGAGGGTCCAAGGTAGACACAATACCCCGAAGTGGAGCGACGAGTGTCAGGGCAGCCCGCCCAGTCTGCATCGGAGTAGGCGGTGAGGGCGGTGTTGGCGGAGGCGTGAAGCGTGACGCCAAGGTCCATAGTGTCATAGATATAGCGGAGAACCCGCTTGACGGCAGCCCAGTGAACGTCTCGAGGAGCATGCATATGAAGACACACCTGCTGCACGGCATACTGGATCTCTGGTCGAGTCAGAGTGAGGTACTGGAGAGCACCAACGATAGAACGATAGAAAGCAGCATCCGAAGCAGGAGAACCATCTGTGGCAGAAAGTTTGGCCTTCGCATTAATAGGCGTAGCGGCGGGCTTGCAGTTAAGCATGCCGGCGCGCTCCAGGAGCTCGTGAGCATACTTCCGCTGATGAAGGAAGAAGCCATCCGGACGACGCACCACCTCGACACCAAGGAAGTAGTGCAAAGGACCCAAGTCCTTGATGGCGAACTCAGCGCGAAGATGAGCTGTGAGCTGACTGAGGAGACCAGCCGTACATGCCGTCAGGATGATGTCATCGACATAGAGCAGCAAGTAGGCCGTGTCAGAGCCCTGATGATAGATGAAGAGCGAGGCGTCCGAGCGGGTAGAGCGGAACCCAAGCTAGTGAAGAAACGCCGCGATGCGCTGGTACCAAGCGCGCGGAGCCTGCTTGAGTCCGTACAAGGACCGCGAAAGCAGGCACACGTGGTCGGGAAGTGCCGGGTCAACAAACCCGGTGGGCTGCTGGCAGAAGACCTGCTCCTCGAGGTGACCATGGAGGAAGGCGTTGGAGACGTCCATCTGGTGCACCGGCCAAACACGGGAGACCGCAAGGTGGAGAACCGTGCGTATCGTACCGGGCTTGACGACCGGAGCGAAGGTGTCGGTGAAGTCGATGATAGCACGTTGTCGGAAGCCACGAACGACCCATCGCGCTTTATAGCGATCAAGGGTACCATCAGGACGGAGCTTGTGTTTAAAGACCCACTTTCCGGTAATCACGTTGGCGTGCCGGGGACGAGGAACAAGCTGCCACATCCGGTTGCGCAGCAGGGCGTCAAACTCCTCTTGCATCGCAGCCGTCCAAGAGCGGGTCACGAAGAGCGGCTCGAACAGAGGACGGCAAAGGCGACGGCTCAGAGGTGGATGCCGCATGGACGTAGTCATCCGAGGCGTAGCGCGAGCTTGGGCGAAAAATGCCCGTACGGGCACGGGTGACCGGACCGGCCACAGGCGCCGGGGGCGCCGAGAGGGCCGCGGGCGCCGGGGGCGCCGAGGGTGCCGCGTGCGCCGGTGGCGCCGAGTGGGCCGAGTGCGCCGAGGGGGCTGCAGGCATCGGTGGCGCGGCGGGTGCCGAGGGGGCCGCAGGGGCCGCAGGCGCCATTGCCGGGGGGGCGCCTCAAACCCAGGGGGTGGGCCAAGAGAGGCGCGCGAGCGCCCTGTGGGAGGCGTCGAGGAGCCCGCGTCACCGGTGGCGGGAGGAACAACCGGGGGTACCTGGTGAAACGGAAACACATGCTCATCAAAGTAAACGTGCCGGGAAGTGAACACACTGTGGGAGACGAGATCGTAGCACCGATATCCCTTGGAGGTAGAGGGGTAGCCGATGAAGATGCAAGCGACAGAACGAGGTGCGAACTTGTGAGGAGCGGAGTCGGCAATGCTACGATAGCAAAGGCACCCGAATATACGCAAACCATCATAAGAGGGTGGTGTACCGAACAGGAGGTGATGAGGTGCAAAATTCCACCGTGGTCGGCAGGGTCGAATGTTAAGGAGAAGGGATGCAGTAGCAAGCGCGTCCGGCCAGAAGCGAGGCGGCACGTTAGCATGAAACAGAAGCGTGCGAACGCAGTCGTTCAGAGTGCGAAGGACGCGTTCGGCTCGACTGTTCTGCTGGGAAGTGTACGGACATGTGAGACGGAAAACTGTGCCATGATGCGACAAAAAGGTGCGGAAGGCGAGGTTGTCGAACTCTTTTCCATTGTCCATCTGAAACGCAAGAATGGGACGCCCAAACTGTGTGCGGACATAGGAGTAAAAAGCCGTCAAGGTGGAGAGTGCATCTGACTTTCTGCGCAAAGGAAAAATCCACACGTAATGAGAATAATCATCAAGAATGACTAGATAATATAAATAGCCTGAATTACTAGGAACTGGAGAGGTCCACACATCGCTATGAATCAACTGAAAAGAAAAAGAAGCAATTGTGGTGGAATTATTAAACGGTAGACGAACATGTTTGCCGACTCGAGAGGCATGACAAGTGTGATCCTCAATCTTAGTGGAACTGAAACTGAAACTCTTAAGAATATGACGAAGTGTGACGGGGTTGGGATGACCCAAGCGAGCGTGCCAGAGATCGACGCCAACGGAGAGAGCCATCGGTGCGGCGGTGGTGGAAGAAGATGGATGCATCGGATAAAGCTCGTCGGGGCCGTCACAGCGGTGGAGTACCATCCTGGTTCGAGCGTCCTTGACACAAAAACCAATGCCATCAAATTCAACGGTAACAGGATTTTCACGAGTGAAACATTTAAGAGAAACAAGGTTCTTAATAAGATCAGGAGACACAAGTATGTTAGACAAGGATAAAGGTGTGGAAGTAGAAGGAAAAGAAGTGTGCCCAACATGTGTGATAGGAAGTGTGGAACCATCGCCGACAATGATGCGGCGGTCGATGGAGACAAGAGTGAAAGAGGTAAGGTTACCAGGATGAGCAAACATGTGAGCCGTAGCACCGGTGTCCATGTACCAAGCAGCATCGTCAGTGTAGTTGTTCGGCGTAGGAGCGACATGTAGCGCGGTGTCCCAGGGCGCCGGCGACAGGGCCGACAAGAAGGACGAAGACGCCACAGGGAAACCGTCGCCGCCGCTCATATGCGGCGGTGGGTACTTTCCGTACAGTTGCGGAGCCGTGAAGTACGCACGATGCGCGGGCGGGCGTGGCACGGGAAGCGTTGGTGCAGGAACGACACCAGTCCATGGCTGCTGCAGATGCTGGGCGCCATCTGGCTGCTGCCCAGCGGGCGAGTGCTGACCCGCTGACGAACCCCACCAGTATCCGATAGACCCGTACACGGGCGGAGCCCCGTATGTCCCGTACGTAGGATACTCGTACGTGGGAACGTGCTGAGGTGGCGCCGGCGACAGGGCGACGACGGACTGACCGAAGAGCACCGGCGATGGCGGGGCCGCGCTGCAGGACACACGCGGCGGAGCTACACCAGAGGGCCCGTAACGGGACTGGCCAAGTGCGCTGACGGCGGCGGGGCCACGCCGTAGGATGCGGGCGGTAGAGCCGCGTCAGAGGACAACATCGGCAGGATGGCAGAGGCGACGGCTGACGGACCGGACGCGAAAGACGTGACAGACGACATAGCCCCGGCGGTCAGCAGCGGCTTCGGGTGCAACGGCGGCTGGCGAGGCGCTCGCGGACAGGAAGCTGGATGGATTTATCCTTTGACGTGAAGCAAGCTAGCTAGCTATGCTCCTGGATCGATTCTTCAGGCACGTATAATACTAGTACATGCAGTCACACAACTCGGCGGAACTCCAACACGTGATCGAGCGGGCGCGTGTGATGGCGATCGGGCATGCGTGCGCTCGAGCGGGAGCAACAGCTGGCGGGCGAGAGCACAGGCGGGTAGGGATCAGGCAGGGCTAGCCGGCGGCCGGCGCGGAGGAGACGCGC
>NC_057812.1:140041517-140051930 GCF_018294505.1 Triticum aestivum
GAAGGCGACGGCCGGCGCGGGAGGCACGCAGACGGCGGCGGCCGGGTGGCGGCGGCGCGGAGGAGACGCGCGGTGGCGGCGGAAAACTAGGATTAGAACCCGGAAACTGATACCATGTAAAATATGTGAATTGCACGATGTATTGCTCTTTCATGCATAGGCACGTATATATGAGTACAAATGTGGGCCACGGACCTTAACTATACAGGGACTAGGAGGCAGGCTCAATACACAGTATACACAGATCATATATACTCAACAAGCACCACCATGTATAAATTTCTCTTGAATCAGCACCTTGAAGGCCCAATCCTCATAGGAAATATTCCTGATAATTTATATCCCATGAAAATCCTCCAATCCAAAGAAGACGTCAGAGGAGAACCACACCAGTAGAGTATTTTTCTTCACTTGGGCGTTTTTATTGCTGTAGATTTCCTTCAGCTTCATCAACACTGCAGCACGGTTTGGAAGCATCTGCGGTTCTAGCAATGTTCGCAAGACAGCGATTGATTTCTCCAATTTTAAAGGAGGGGCCATTTCGTTTTGTTTGCTTTGCACTCCACCATCGCGCAAGCAAAGCCACTTGCCATCTTCTCCTTCGGAAGCATAGCTATAGCCTATAGGGGAGGTTATGATTCTACCCATTTCGTTTTTACTTACTCTGCATATTAGAGTTGACTCAAGTCAAATTTCGTAAAGTATGATCAAGTTTATAGAAAACAATATAAACATTTACCATAGCAAATATATATGATGTGAAAGTACATTCAATAATAAATCTAATGGTGTTGATTTGTCATTGTATATATTCATATTTTTGTTTATATACTTCGTCAAAGTATACAGAGCTTGACTTTGATCAAAGCTAATACGCGGACTAAATAAAAATGGACGGAGTACTAGATCTCCATCATACGTTTTCTTTATCGCTTGTCACAAGCATCAGATCCTAGAAATTGCAGTCCGCCTCAGTAGAAATATATACTAGTTCCTCTGTCTCAAAATAAATATCTTAACTTTGTACTAGCTTTAGTACAAAGTTATCCCAAGGTTAAGACATTTATTTTGGAACGGAGGAAGTATTTTTAATGTATGGACTACTAGTATCACTAGATGATAACCCGCACGTTGTTGCGAGAATCGGTTGCAGTATATTTAGATGATATTTGATTGTGTGGAATATAAATATTTGGATTAGTAACATGTGAAACAAAATAAAAGAAATGTATACAACTTAGTATATTTTATTAGGTACAGTTGTAAAATATTTGTTGAATATAAGTAGAATAATAGAATGAATTTTTTTCCATGCATGGTTGCATGTGGTGGTTGGTTTTTTCCCATGCATGGTTGCATGGTGAGGTGGGTCTTATCCCATTCATAATTGTATGGTGATGTGGTATGCTTGCATGTTGAGATAAATAAGTTAGTGGGAATGAATCTCTTATATATATAGAATTAGTAGTAGAGTTGTCTCATAGTTTACCAAAACCCGCAAATTAGAATCCCATCTGAATTTAGCAGTTGGGCTCTGATCAAGCACCACCATATTGGATAAGCCACTACGTACCTATCTGTGAGATTATGGTTGTTGTTTCATGCATCCAGGGCAGATCTTGATCTAAAAAAGTGCCACATAATTTGGCAGAACATGTGTGATGCAGGGCAAAACCATGTGTCCGATCTTCACGAATCGGGGATGAAAACTTTTTTTTGTGGCCTGATCTTCGCCGTCCTGCTAACAAATCCAGACTTGCTAGGAAAGGTTGCATGTATAGTTCTTGTTAAATTTGGTCACATGTAATGTAATGTATCTTCGGGTTTGATTTCGGACGTGATCGACTCGGTGTTTGCTGACAATGGTGAAATAATAAATACAATAGTTTTTGCAGAAAAAAGTGGCTTCTGTTGTAGACGGTGGGTGACCAACAAAGTTTGTTCTTGGTTTATAAATTTTTCTATTGCTTTGCATAGGAAGTAGGCCCTTCCGTACTGGAAAAAAAAGAAACCATGCGCCTTTTCAAAGAAAAAAGTGTTTGAAGGGCGTCACTTACAACTGCAGGTATCTTGCCCCTTGAAATAAGAGAAAGGGCAGCCCATTTCTGAAAAGAAAGAAACAGAACATTTTGGTAGTTAGATTTTTTTTTTGAAAATCATGGTTAGAATCCTGTCCTTTTCAGGTATTAAAGCTCTAACCTAAGCGAAAGAGAAACTTACCAAATAGGGCTTGTGATGACATCCCAATGGAGGATCCACTTTGATCAATCCGAACACGTACACACACTATGTTGACAGAAAATTCAGCATAGGGAATCTCCAACGCATAACCTCAAATTTGCTCCGGCATCTGTCCGCGGACAGAGGGGGCAGTGCGCGGACACTGATGCCGGATATCGCCATCCAACATTGCCCGCATATATTTCAATCACTGTTTAAACTAAACGAACAAATTCACGTAAACACGGCGGGTTTTTATATAGACTGGAAAATATTAATGCAAACACGTGGGATTTCATAAACCGGACGAAATTCATTGCATCTGGGACATATTTCAACAAGCGGAGCTTGTCCGACTCTGGAGGTATAATTTCGGACATAATTCAACTATTCTAAACCTGATCTAAATGATCGTCGGCGCCCATTCCTCATATCATGCCATGAGCCCCGAGAACTGAAGCCCCGGCACTTGCCTTTGCTTTCTCCACTTCCGCCTCGACGATCTCCAACTCTGCCTCCGCAACCTCCGCCACCGCAACTTGAGCGGCTAACAGGTCGATGATTTTTAGCCCGTCAAGCTTGGTTCAGGCGGAGGGAAAGAGCGGTGACCTTCCTGGGGCCCAGGCGGCGGTGATGTACCATGCACTACTCTTCCTCGCAGCCGGGAGCGCCAGCAGACATGCCGGCTTCGTGGTCGTGGCAGGGCGCGACTTTCACGGAGCCGGCGATGTCCTCCTTGTTGTTGTTTTTGCCTTACACCTCATCCGCCGCCTCGTCGAACTCCTTGTTGGCGGACTTCAGTTCCGCCTGAGGCTGGTGGTACTGTAGTCGGATCTCGCGGGCGGAGCGGCAGGACTCGAGAATATTTTCTTCTTCACTTGGGCGTTTTTATTTCTGTCGATTTATGTCAGCGTCATCACCACTGCAGCACGGTTTGGAAGCATCTGCCGTTCTAATAATATTCGCGAGAGAGCGACTGATTTCTCCAATTTTAAAGGAGGAGTTTGGCATTTTGTTTGCTTTGCACTCCATCACGCAAGTAAGCCACTTGTCATGTTCTCCTTCGGAAGCACAGCTATTGGAATAGGGAAGTTCTGATACTACCAGATCTCCCGGATACGGTTTTTTTTATCGCTTTTCACAAGCATCAGATACTGGAAATTGCAGTCCGCCTAAGTGATCGAGCAGTAGAAATATACTACTTTTAATAGAAACGTAGTACTATTTTTAGCATTATTAGTAGTAGTGGAGTATACCAATCTGTTGTCTCATATAGTTTACCAAAAACTGCAAATTAGAATCCCATCTGAATTTACTAGCTGGGCTCTGATCAAGCACCACCATATTTGGTAAGCCAATAGGTACCTATCTGTGAGATTATGGTATGTTGTTTCATTCATCCAGGTCAGATCTTGATCTAAAAAGGTGCCACATAATTTATCAAAACATGTGTGATGCAGGGCAAACCCTAGACGTGGTCCGATCTTCACGAATCGGGGATGAAAACATTTTTTTTGTGGCCTGATCTTCGCCGTCCTGGTAACAAAGCCGCAGACTTGCTAGGGAAGGTTGCATTTATAGTATTTTTTGATAAATTTGGGTACATGTAATGTAATGTACCTCCGGGTTTGATTTCGGACGTACTTGACTCGGTGTTTGTTGACAGTGGGAAATAATAAATGAAACGGTTTTTGCAGAAAAGAAGTGGCTTCTGTTGTAGACGGTGGGTGACCCACAAAGTTTGTTCTTGCTTTATAAATTGCATAGGAAGTAGGCCCTTCCGGGCAGGAAAAAAAAGGAAACCATGCGTCTTTTCAAAGAAAAAAAGTGTTTGATGGGCGTCACTTGTAACTGTAGGTATCTTACCCCTTGAAATAAGAGAAAGGGCAGCCCATTTCTGGAAAGAAAGAAGCAGAACATTTTGTTAGTTAGAATCCTTTTTTGAAAATCGTGGTTAAAATCCTGTCCTTTTCAGGGTATTAAAGCTCTGAGCTAAGCAAAAGAGAAACTTACCAAATAGGGCTTGTGATGACATCCCAGTAGAGGATCTAATTGGATCAACCCAAACAATAATATAGACGCGCGCACGCACACACTATGTTGACGGAAATTTCAGCATAAGGTTGCCCAATAGCAAAGAGTGAGGCTAGGCTTAGACAGTTTTATAATGCAACCATTATTAACCAGGAGTGAACATATACAATTGGTGTGTCTTAATGAGATATAGACCATGTACTTTTTCGATAAAGGGCAATTTTATAATCTCAAATGTAGCATCAAGCAGATACAAAACACTATAAGTAACGCATAATTAGGATGCACACAGCCAAACACCAAAAGTCTGACACTAGAAAATGTAAGAAAACCGATAAAATCGGCAACAGTAGAGTCCTATGGATCAACACTTTGCCTATGTCGAACTCGGCGATGGATCGATCCGAAGGTTATGCTGCCACCCATGTCAGAAAAAAAATTCTCCGTAGCCACCATGTACTAATACTTACAAACAGAAGACATAGCTAGCCCGTTAGATCATGGACCAGCTTGGCCCAAAAATGACTATTTTGAAGTTGGCAAGGAGCACACACATTTCAAGTACCTGGAAGTATCGGTGGCATCACCGAAAAGATGATACTGGTACTAGATACTTCTACACAGAGATACTAAGGTTAGACAAGTTTAACCAACTTAGGTGAGTGTTTGGTTCAAGCCGCACCTTATGCAAGCCACACTTAGGCCCCACATGGCATAGACATAAAAAGTGTGGCAAGATTCCCTTAGGCTTGCCAATTTGTACTCTCATTTTGATGAACTAACCTTAGACAAATTTGATAAAAATATGTGGCAAAGTATGTCAATGCTAGTCCTAAAACCAAACAGCCCCTTAATGCAGCCACTACGATGATGCACACATTGCAATACTTTATGCAGCCACTTGCAAGCTGCAAGTGGAAGACCGGGACCTTGAGCAAGCAACATCCAACTCATAATATTTGTTTCCCTGTCACGTATAGCTATGTTCCACCTGTTGCCACTCCATTTCTTACTTCTCCCATTACCAGGAGATGGCCCCCTCTTCCAGGTGATGTAAATCCTAGAAAAAACGGCTCGAACTAGAAGCCAACATGTGTTTGGAATTCCTTATCTATTTTTGCACCAACTTGTGCTCGAGGAGGACTAGGATCTTGAATTGGGATGGTTGATAGAAATATGGATTCGCCAGCTAGACGGTGGCCACGTCATTTTGTAACATATGCAGATGACACAAACATATTTTATTTTATTTTTGGAATTAATTTACACACATATATATATACTCTCCATTTTAATTTACTCTTCATATTAGAGTTGACTAAAGTCAAATTTCTCAAAAGTTGACCAAGTTTATAGAACACAACATACACATTTACCATAACAAATCTATATGATGTGACAGTACATTCAATAATAAATCTAAAGGTATTGATTTGTTATTGTATATGTTAATATTTTTGCTTATAAACTTTGTCAAAGTTTACAAAGCTTGACTTTGACCAAAGCTAATACGCGAACTAAATAAAAACGTAGGGAGTATTATTTATTATTAAAACAAGGCCAAACAATGTCAAATGTTCATATCGAACAAATTGGCCACAAAGGAAAAAAAGACAACCATCCACACAGAACTCGCCCCGCGGCAATATATCCGCAATCCTATCATAGACCATATGACCGTGGACCACAATCCACAGATCAAGCGAGTTGAGACCTAACAACAGGTGTAAGATTCAAAGGCAATGCCTTCAAGAATAGATGGTTGCTCGCTAAAGGATGTCTACAAACCAATAAGTAAAATAAAAACAAAAAGTGTATCAAGTCTCGACTATTTATTTGACGAGATATACTTTTATATCAATTTAGTGTGGAAGATTTAAATATTTTTTGAGTGCCTACAAATTTAGGTACAGAAACATATACATTATTCAATCATGTCACCATATTTTGATTTTAAGATGTATTTCCTCCGTCCATGTTTATTAGTCTCTTTTGTAATGTTTGACTAATTTAAGGAAAATAAGTTCCATTGAAAAAGTATTTTCAAATACAAATCTAGCAATACACTTTTAGTATATACTTTACTAGTAAAATATAGGGTCAAAGTTTGACTACATTGGACACTAATAAACCCGGACGCCAGAGAAAGTTAAACTGTAACAAAAAAATTGTTGACTATTAATTGATGAAGCTGGCAAAAATCTTGTATTATACTCTATTAAGTTTCGACAAGTTTAAATTGTATAATAAGTAAAACTGAAACTCTAAAATCAACCAATTCGGATGGTGAGAAGCCTATTTGTACCCCCGGTCCACCCGGCACACCATTTTGCATGGGCGAGTCAGCAAAATGTCGACATGCCGTCCTAGACAGCAGAAAACTACTCGAGCGACACCAGACAAGATGCACGGCGCGGCCAGCCACCCCACCTGCCCCGCTGCATCGGTGACACGCACGCGAACAATTTAAAACGAAGCAGCCTCCCCGTCCACGGCAGCCGATGACGCCCAGCCGATGTGGTGCCCAGCCCCGGGGGACGGGGGCACACGCCCTGATCGAAAACCACATGACATGATACCAACCACATACACTCCACCCTCCGGTGACGTGAGCCAACAAAGGCGATGGACGGCTATAAGCTAAATTAACCCGAGTCCATGTACCAGAGACTTAGATAGATACTTAGCACTAATCTATTACAAGTGGTCGCAGCTTACGAGGTGTGCGTCTGCTCCGCTCTCTGTTCGTGCACGGCGCCACCATGGTTAGAAAGGGGCCGGAAATTGATAGGCGAGCATGCCCTGGTGTAATGCGGTGTCATGGCGTGATCGTGTACGTTTCGCGTCCGGATTGGCCTTCCGGTGCCGTCAAAGGGTGTCAGGAATGTGACCTTGGGCAACGCCAGTGACTTTAGTCCCACCTTGAATATGGGAGGAGGCTAGGAGCTCCTTATAAGGAAGAGTGCCACACTCCCTTCAGGCCGATCTTTTGGGATGTTGTGGGCTTTCTACTTATAGTTGAGTGTCCGATGCGCACCGAAAACGTCCGAGCATATGTCGATGGACCGAGAGCTGGGCCTGGGTTGCTAACAAAGGAAACAATGCTCTATGTTATGCAATTCGCCTGAGAGGGAGAGGGAGGGTAGCTTTAGCACAACATTGAACTTGCTCGAATCATCTGCTTTCTCGTATGCACTCCATTAAGCATATTAGCATTATCACTGACGATTTGCAAAGTTCAAAACCAAAAGTGCCGTACTCTAAGGGTCTGTTTGGTTGGATACTAGTGTGGCCAAGCCAAAGTGTGGCTAGCCACACAAGTATGGCAAGCCACACAAGTGTGGCTGTGAAATTGGACGTCAAACTTTGGCAAAAGTTGACAAAGAAATTGTCTCTATGACAAATGGGCCATAGGGGCAATAAAGTGTGGCAAGCCAAAGTGTGACAAAAACCAAACACATACCAACTAAAATGTGACTGCCAAATTTTATCTTGACAAACTGTGGCTGAGAACCAAACAGCCCCTAACTCTACTCCAGCGTAACTACTTACCCTGGTCGATCGAACAGGTGCTAAAGCAAAACAAAGCTCATGTAATAGTAGTAGTACTGATTATCAATCGCTCTAGCGCGGCATACTATACTACTCTATCTTTTTTTTTGCGGGGTACTATACTACTCTATCTGTTCATGTAGTAGTAGTAGCTAGACCACCGGTCACTAACCCAGATGATTGGTTCATGTCATGGTACAATCTAGTATTATTTTCTCCCTTATAGAGAGCTTTAGCACTTTGTAGTTCATCAACTTTATTATTTTTTTTTTGCGTGAATAACTTCCAATAGTATTCATTAATTGTGAAGGTAGTATAAAGAACATCAGAAGTAAAAAATACATCTAGGTCTACGTTCACCTCACTAATCCAGTAGATTTCGTAAATTTGCCGTTGCTCTCGAGTGCGAGAGGACCCTTCGTTTGGCCCAGCCATTCATTTGCCCTACGGCGACCAATCAAAGTAGTCCGATGTTGAGGTAATAGACCGTGGTGACAAGGAGAGCAAACTTCGGTGCCGATACGTTCGATGGCATCTACTACGTCCGAAAGCTGTACCGAAACGGGCTGGCAGGTAGTACTACCGACCAAGCGCCGTCGATCAGTCGACCGACCGGACGAAGCACTATGACTAATCGGCAGACGACGGTGCCGTGGTTTTATGTACATGTCACGACGAGCAGGCGCACTGTGCCGGCAACAGCACGAGCGGTGCGCTGCCGCCACCGGCGACGGCGAGCCTCTCCTTTCCTCCGTTTGTCGCCTTGCGGAACAGTCGGCTCACGGCTGCACTGCATATGCGCCTCTGCTCTGCAGGTCGGCCATTTGACAAGCCATGTGAATTGTGATCTCGACTCGGAGGCGCGCACTTGCCACCGAAAAGTGACCGCCCGCCCGCACACACGCCGAGCAGCAGCGCACCTCGCGCCGCCGGGGGATTCGTCGCGACTTGGCACCCCGCCCGGTCTCACGCGCGCGCCACGTCGAACGAACCGCCGGAGATTGGACGGCCGGGTTGGTGAACCGGATCCGCCGTTTCTGCTAGGTTTGTGAGGTGAACGCCTAGCTGTTGGCATTGGAGTGAACGGGCAGTGACGCTCCGCACCGATGCCGTGGTGACCGACGACGACGTTCCCTTATCCTCGGCGGAGAGGAAGCAACCCGGTGCCGACGACACCCCGGTTCCTTTACGTCCCAGTCCCACCGTCCATTCGTTCGCCGATCGCCGGGAAGCGTCATTCGAGCACCGGTCGGTGAGGTAAACGGGAGAGAAATCAGCAAAGTGTGCCTTTCTATTCTGTTTCTTCTTCAGTTTTGCTAAAATACATTTAGATGTGCTCTAATAAACTCACATCTAAGTCTTATGTCATTGATTTTACACCGAGATTCGTATAAATATTTTTCTTCTTCTTAGTTTGAATCTTGTAGAAAGATTTATTTGTACTATATTTTACATGAATTCTAAGATCCACTCCAACCTCTTGAAAAAATTCCTTTGCTTTTTCCATGACACAATTGAACAAGCTCAAATCCTATAGAGATTCAATGGACATGCTATTTCAATCTTATATTTTTTCTATTTCTGTGTTTTTACAATCCTATGAATCAAAGAGGCCCAGGAAGGGCCATTTTGTTGCTTTGCACTCCATTAAACAAGGGGATCGGAGGTTCTCATATTACTTATACATATTACTGAGATGGCGGTGAGATCTCCTGGATAAGTTTTTATCGCTGTCACAAGCATCAGATCCTGCAAGTGTTGCACTACACTACGCCCTAAGTGCTGAAGTAGCAGTATATTTAATCGAGCGGCTGTCTTACGGCTTGTTACCAAAACCGGCAAATTGGGATTTCATCTGAATTTAGCAGCCGGGCTCTGATCAAGTACCACCAGATTTAGTAAGCCATCAGTAGGTTGTTGCTTCATGCATGCACGACAGATCCATGGGCAGATCTTGATCCTATTACAACCAAGTGCCAAATAATTTGCAAAGCATGTCAATTTGAGCACAATGGTAACATTACTTGCAGAGCAAGTAATGCTAACTCCTCGGTCCGAACGATCTCTCGTGCAGCAGCGAAGAACATCACATTCCGCTGACAGGTAATTATTCGGAGCACAAAGAGATTTCTCACAATTTTTCTTAATTAGGTTTCGGCTAAGCATCACAGTGGATATAAGCTTCGAGAACCTATATCCCTCATAATAGTACGGTTGTCCTATGATACAAAGAAGAGAAAGAAGAACAATGAAGTGAATGCTACGTCTTTGCTTCGTCTTCAATCTTCTTGATTGTAACCATTCTTCATTCGGATGCACCGAATTTATATAGCTTTGCATCAGCAATAATTTTAAAGGGTCTACTCCTTCAATACAGTCTTCTCATTATCTTTTCTTCTCGAAATGCAGCTCTTCCTTCTTTGCAACGCAGACAATCTTCAGCGAAGTTGAATTGCACACCGAACATAGCATTCATTTCGGTCTTGTATGGACTATTTCTCTCCGTGTGCATTAGCAAAGAAGTGACAATGCCGGTTTGTGGCTACAATCTCCAAAACACAAGGGGTCGAAGTATTGCACCAACACTCGTGGTGCGTCAAGCCAGTT